>NC_042621.1:308239723-308242223 GCF_901001135.1 Rhinatrema bivittatum
AGGTCACACAGCGGAGCCCCAGCTCATCTCTGAGCTCCCTCAGTATCCTGGGATGAACCTCATCAGCCCCATGACCTTGTCCACTTTCAGTTTTTCTAGCTCTTCCCATTCATTCTCCACTGTAAACGGAGTTACATCTACTCCATCCCCATCTACGTCTTGTCAACTAGCGACGGTCCTTCTCCAGGGTCTTCTTTAATGAACACCAAACTGAAGTATTTGTTTAATATTTCTGCCATTTCTTCGTCTCTCCCCACACAGTGCCCCTTGTCATCTTTCGGTTTCACTTATACCACTTGGGACCTTTCTCTGATGTATCTGAAAAACATTTTGTCTCCTCAGTCTACCTCTTTGGCAATCCTTTCTTCCGCTTGACCTTTTGCTTTCCTGATTTCTTTCAGATAGTCTTCCCTCTGTTCCTCTTTCTGGGATCCTTTATACTTCTTGAACGCTGTTCTTTTTGCCTTTATTTTTTCAGCCACCTCCTTTGAGAACCAGATCGGTTTCTTTTTCCTCTTACTCTTCTTTACTTTTCTAACGTACAGATTTGTTGCCCTTTAATTGCTCCTTTTAACTTGGCCCACTGTTGTTCCAATTCACCCATTTTCTCCCGGTCTTCCAGTTCTTCCTCCAGGTACGTCCGTATTTATGAAATTCAAAACTCGGGTCTTCGTGTGACTTCTCTGTATCCTCCATCCCGCAGATTAAAATCTCCAGTGAGCACACTTCTCCCTTCTTTCCCACCGTTTGGATCTCCTCGATCAGATCTCGAGCCAGTTCTTCTGTGTGAGTCGGAGGCCTGTAGGCCACACCAGTAAAAATAGAAGCACCATCTTTTTTTTTTTTTTTTTTACAACGGTCTACAGTGCTTCTTCCCTACTGCACGTCCCTTACAATTCAGTTGCTTGGATATTGTTTTTGACATAAAGAGCCACTCCTCCCCTTTCCTGTCCCTCTGTTATTCCTTAACAAGTTATAGCCTGGTATGGCCGAATCCCAACCACGAGAATCTATGAACCAGGTCTCTGTAACAGCAACAATGTCCAAGCACTTCTCCACTCTTAGACTGTATCCAGTCCGGAGATTGCTGGTAAACCCATGGACTGCACCCAACCCAGGGGTCACTAATATATCCATAGCCTTCCAGGTAAATGTCACTGTTTGCTTGAATTCCAGGTCAAGTATAGAAGGACAAGAAGTCCAGTTGTCCAGTGGGATGAAAGCTCCATATCCAGCACCTCAGACTCTTCCTACCAGCCAAGGGATGAATGGTCAGCGACCGGACAGGCCAATGACCCCAGGCAGTGCGTCGGGCAACCTGGAAGAACTGGTGAGGCCATGGTGGGGATGTAAGGAGGTGCACCCTGTATGTTCTCCACCAGAGGGCTAGTTTAGACGGTGTCCTTGCTTCAGAGCATCGTCAAACTGATTTCTGTGCTTGGGACGGTTGTGCTGACCTAGAGAGAGAGAGCTCCAGTATTTTCCACTCCTCCTGGGTGATAGAGCTCAGTAAATCTGCAATCACAGCACCTATGGGAGAAAAAGATACTTCAGGAATACTTGAATATCTTATACAACAGAGAAATTAAGCAGGATCTAGAAATAAACACACTAATTAAAGTGTAGTAACTTCCAGGCTAAGAAGAGAGAAACTATGGATCTTGGCCTCCCTGATACATGAGCAGACTATGCCAGCTCATGGTCCATGGATACAAATAGTAACATGACCCATCCAGTCTGCCCCGTTGAGAATGGGTACATACAGGATTTAAATGCACAACACTAACCACCAGCTCCTCCCCACCCCTCACTGTTGTGCTTTACTGGCCTTTCAACACTTTTCCTGCCATTGTCCTAAATAAGAACATAAGAACATGCCATACTGGGTCAGACCAAGGTTTCATCAAGCCCAGCATCCTGTTTCCAACAGTGGCCAAGCCAAGTCACAAGTACCTGGCAATTACCCAAACACTACATAAATCTCAAGCTACTAATCCTTATTAATTACCGTCATAGCAGTTTATGGATTTTTCCTCTAGGAACTTATCCAAACCTTTTTGAAACCCAGTTACACTAACTGCTGTAACCACATCCTCTGGCAATGAATTCCACAATTTAATTGTGCGTTGGGTGAAAAAAACTTTCTCCAATTAGTTTTAAATGTGCCCCATGCTAACTTCATGGAGCCCCCTAGTCTTTCTATTATCCGAAAGAATAAATAACCGAGTCACATCTACCCGTTCTAGACCTCTCATGATTTAAAGACTCTATCATATCCCCCCTCAGTCGTCTCTCTCCAAGCTGAAAAGTCCTAACCTCTTTAGTCTTTCCTCATAGGGGAGTTGTTCCATCCCCTTTATCATTTGGTTGCCCTTCTCTGTACCTTCTCCATCGCAACTATATCTTTTTTGAGATGCGGCAACCAGAATTGTACACAGTATTCAGGTGCGGTCTCACCATGGAGCGATACAGAGGCATTATGACATTTTCCATTTTATTC